>NC_060281.1:37539515-37566127 GCF_021613505.1 Equus quagga
GGCAGCTACCCACAACTACCCACAACCCAAAGGCTCTTTTCAGAGCCATCCACGCTTTCTAAAGAGAACTGGCACCCAGTTTATCCCGTTTTAGAGGAAGACAAAGGCAGGTTTTAATCCGAACCCTTTATTGTTCCTAATTTTGTACAAAAGTTAGTTTTTGGTCTTGTGTGTTTTAAGTAAGATTTTTTTGTGTGCATTACAAAGATCAAATCCAAAGTGAATTTTGTTGTGCTTATTTCACTTAGTATCCAGACTCAGTGCTGAGAGTCACTGATTAAATTTGTGGCTAAAAGATTTCAAATGCTCTTTCATGTGAAAAAAAAACCCCTAACAACTCTTAGTGAAAATCATTGGATGAACATCTACTTCCTTTACAGGTTACACCACCATTTTTCATCTCTACCCACCAACAGTAGGATGCCCTGAATATCACATCAGTAATAATTAGTATACTTTTAAAAAATTTTATCCTTGTGCTTTCTGGCTTTTTTTGTGTGTGTGTGAGGAAGATTGGCCCTGAGCTAATATCTGTTGCCAATCCTCTTTTTGCTTGAGGAAGATTGTCACTGAGCTAACATCTGTGCCCATCTTCCTCCATTTGTGTGGGATGCTGCCACAGCATGGCTTGACCAGCGGCGCTCATTCCTCGGTCAGGATCTGAACCTGTGAATCCACGGCCACCGAAGAGGAGCACAAGAGCTTAACCACTATGCCACTGGGCCGACCCCTTCACTTGCCTTTTAATGTTTCACCACTTTTCAGGATGGCATTTCTGTACACTGATTTTTACATGGTCAAAATTTTTCTTGGGAAAAAAGTTTTAAAATGTAGGTCAGTTTCTTTTCTGAGTCAAGTCAACTCCATGATACATTTCATTGTATTCCCCCCTAACCTTTTTTTTTTTTTTCTATAATAAGGGAGACATTCTAAATGAAAGGGCAATCTTTTTGAACTAAGAAAGAGAGAGAGTGGCAGGAGGGCATTTTCCCCCCGAGGGAAGCACAATCTCCCGTGTTTAGGCAGGTGTTTTAGAGCTTGTTCAAGAATCAATGTGGGAATACAAGTCCCTACGATTCTAGAGACCATCAGATATTAAGATCTTAAAGTCCAGCATCTTTATTGTCTTTCTAGCTATTACTCAATCTTTTTCCGTTAAAGGACAGTAGGCCCTAGAAGGGCTTGTGTGAATAAAAAGCACAAAATTTTGGCTGAACTCTTTGAGCTCAGAGAGCAAAAGACAGAGTTAAGCAACCAAATCCACTGACACAGACTGTGGCTGTCTTCCCTCCAGCCTTGATAAAGTGGCTGGAAACACTTGGATAATAGTAATGAGGTTTAATATTAGTCCATTTCCTTACTACATCAATCAATATCGAATATAAAATTACTACTATTACTGATGCAGTGAAGAAATCAACTAAATTAGGCTCACAAAGGTACAATTATTTCCTGAAATGTACCTTAGAGCTGTTCTCTTGATGTAAAGTCCCTGTTCGTCTACCATCCAAATCCTGTTTTTCCTTCAAAACCAACCCCAAATCTAATATCCTCTGAAATCTTCCCTGATTATTCCAGTTTGCATTTGTTTCCCTTCTTGAAGCTTCTCTAGAGTTTTTTCTTTCCTGTTTCCTGTTTCAACCTCTTCCACATCCATACACCTTGCCTATGTGCAAACTGGGACCTCCCTCTCTTTCCCGTATCTTTGCAATTTCATCTCCATTAGACCTAATAATTTCAGAAGTGTAATTTATTTCTAAATAGTCTTCTTATAATATTTAACATTTTTGTTTTTGTTTTATAATCCTTTTTTTTCCTTTGGTGAGGAAGATTGCCCTGAGTTAACATATGTTGCCAATCTTCCTCTTTTTGCTTGAAGATTGTCCCTGAGCTAACATCGGTGCCAATCTTCTTCTACTTTGTATGTGGGATGCTGCCAAAGCATGGATTCATGAGCAGTGTGTAGGTCTGAAACCAGAATCTGCACTGCCTGAACCGCAGGTTGTGGAAATGGAGCACGTGAATTTAACCGCTATGCCAATGCTTTTTTAACTGACATTACCTATCTCCTCTATTATGGTTGGTCTATGAGACCTATAGTGGTACCCAGTTTTGAAATTAGGAGACCAATTCCTAAAATATTTGGCCATTTACTTCAAGAGGCCAGCATTTTGACTTCTCTGAAACCCATTTTCAGTATCAGTAAATTGGAGATAACAGCAATTCATAGTCACATGACTATTGGGAGAATGGGTGAAAATGCTTTGTGAGCGCTTTATGAATTGTGGATTATTATGCACAAATATATTTTTATATATTAAAAATGAATCTTATACATTTATTTAGTATTTGAAAGGGTTAGGACATTTTCACTTACTCATCGAACTGAATCTCAAAGTTCAGCCCATACAGTGTTGACTATAGTTGTTTCCTAGTTCATTTTTAAATTCAGTAAATATTTGTTGGCTACATATTATTTCCCAGAAACTTCTCTAGGCACCGGAATTATAGCAGTGAACTAAACAGAAAAAGAGTCATGGATTCATAGAGTTTATTTTCTCTGATATGTCAATATGGGAACAGACGAACACATAACAAAAAGAGTGTGAGAAGATATTAAATGTTTGGGAGGAAGACAGAGCATAAAATGAAGATAGGGAGTGGTTTTGTGTTTTCCCCTTTAAATAATATAATCACAGAATGCTCATCAAAAAGGTGAAATTTTAACACCTATGAGATGAGGGAGTGTGCCATTGGGGAAGATTATTCTAGGCAGAAAGAAGAAGGAACAAGTAAAGAAGCTCTGTGGTAGATCTGAAGTGGGGAGGTGGCAGTGTTGAGGGGTGAGGAATACCTGGTTTTAGTCAAGGCACAGCAGGTGGCCAATGTGGCTGGAATGGAGGGAGCAAGGAAGAAAGTTGTTGGAGGTGGGGTAACTGAGGTAGGAAGGGGGCTTTCCAGAATGTGTAGGACCCTATATGACAGAATAATGGCTTTGGATTTTATTGTGATATATTTCAAATTCTCAGTAGCTGCAGAAAGCTGTGGATTTGGGGTGATCAGCTGTGACTCATCTCAACCCATGATTAAGGACTTCAAAGGGACAACATGCAAGGTGCTCTGTGTGTGAGCATCATTTTGCTTCTTGGCTAAAACCTCCTAGGGAGGTTAGAGGAAAGGAGGATTCCTAGGTTAAGTCAGGGCATCAGGGACCCCAGAGAATTACCAGACCCTTTCCTACAGATATGAGCTCTAGGCCCTTTACTCACAATATTTACTTTTTGTTCCAGAACAGTATCCTTCTCCACAGCCTCCTGAACTGAGCAAATTCTTGTGGGAAAATCACCAATTTTGAACCTGCTTCCAGCTGGAGTCACCAGGGACCACACAAACCAAGGGCCTCTGACAAATAAGACTGTCTTTCAAATACTAAATGCCATGCCTACCATTTAATACGTATGTCCACTCCTGAATTTTAACTTTTCTGCCACTTTTTTCTTTAACTTTTTCTGGCTGACCTTATTTCCACCTTGTCTCAACCCAAGAGAGCAAAATCTCTCATATTTCTTGTCATGGTACATTGTCCATAAAACTAGATAATAATCAAATGACCGCTCTCGCTGGATCAGTTACATATTCCCAGTTTCTCATTCCTCTTGCATCCAGTGGTTCATTGGTGGTAGAACTTTGGAAAAAAAATATGTCATTGCCTTGCTTCCACCTCAGAGATTATAATTTAATTGATCAGGAGAGAGGCCTGGGCATCTGGTCTATTTGAAACTCCTCAGATAATGCTAATGGCTATGGGGGTGGAGAGGAACACTGTGCCCACCATTGGAAGTAGCCTCTAAGGTCTCCCAGTGACATCCTGCCTTCTGATATTTGTGCCCTTGTGTAGCCCTTCCCACATTGTACTAGGGTTAGCCAACAAAATATGGCAGAAGTGATGGCACGTCACTTCCAAGGTTAAATAAGAGACTTCCATCTTCATCCCTCACACTCTGTCTTGGATCACTTGCTCCTGAGGAAGGAGAAGGAAGCCAGCCCTTGTCGTAAGTAACCCTACAGAGATGCCCACATGGTGAGGACTGAAGCCTCCAGCCAACAGCCATATGAGGGAGCCTTTTCTTGGACCTTGGGAGGGAGCTCCAGTCCCAGTCAAGCCCTTCTTCCCAGGTTGAACCTCCTCCAAGAAACTTTCCTGATTGCCATGTTCCAGAATAATATTTACTTCTCCAAATTCTTACAGCAGTTAATATTAAATATAGTTTAATGTTATGTTATTATTATTACTTATATTACACAATATTATATTTCATATAACTTCACTTATATATTTATAATATATAAATTTTCTATATTATCTAATATAATTAGCATTATATTAATATTAAGATATAATTTATATATTTATATACCATATCTAGATATATAATTTATTTAGAAATATAAAATGTCATCATAGTATCATTTTGCTATGTACTGTTTTGACATTGCTTACATTGTTTTATTCAGTAGTGTTCACACTTCAGTCATTTGAGTGCCACTTTTACAAATTTTTTTCTTTTTGTTATATCTAGGTACAATCTATACTATTATTTACTTAAGATTTTTCTTTAAATATACTCTTTAGAAGATGAAATCAATTTATTTTAAAAGACAACTTTACATCCCTACTCTAGTGGAAAATTTCTACCTCTGACCATAAACAGAAGGTCAATGTAAAATAATATTTTTAAAATATACATATTATTTAATGCCAGTTTTATGCTGTTTGCTGCCTACTACTTTGAGCCTGAGAGTTGTTCTTTGTTATACAGTTAGAAAAGGGGGGTGAGGAGGTGTTAAAACATGATAGTCAGGCCTTAAAGACCCTCAGCACGAAACTGGCTCTTCTCCAGTTACTTGAAGATTTAAATAGAGTAGGAAAGAGAATGATATATTCACTCTCTGTTGCAACATTTCAAACACCAAAGTCCGGGGAGTAGCCCCAGGGCTGAGCGGTTAAGTTCGCGCGCTCGGCAGCAGGCGGCCCAGTGTTTCGTTGGCCTGAATCCTGGGCGCGGAGATGGCACTGCTCATCAAACCACGCTGAGGCAGCGTCCCACATGCCACAACTAGAAGGACCCACAACGAAGAATATACAACTACCTACCGGGGGGCTTTGGGGAGAAAAAGGAAAAATAAAATAAAATCTTTAAAAACAAAAACAAAAACAAATACCAAAGTCCACATACTACTTACAACAATTTCCCATGCCCCCAGTGGTACTTCATACAGATCTGGGAAAATGCCAGTTTAATTAACGTATTATTTAATTGAGCCACTATTATATGCCTAACTCAGGAAATATAAAAATATACAACCCAGAGAAGCTCACATTGTGGTGGAACACATAAAAATTATACTTATTTTTATTTCTCACACTATTTAACAAATACTTATTTTCTTGAAAGAAAAAAATCTATACAATGCCTTTTTCGTAGTAACTTTCACATAGGAACCTCATCCAGGTCCAAGAACGTGCTCGGAAGCAGTGTACGTCATCTCATAAAGTCCTTCTGAGAAAACTGGGGCCTTATTATTGGCTCCATTATGCAGAAAATCAAGAGAATCACAGGCTCGTTAAATTTTCCAAGATACCCAGCCAGCAACCATGGAGTAGAGCATCAGTCTCCAAAGAGTTTCCAGGGCCTGTGCTCCTTCCATCTGTTTAGGCTGCTTGAGTAGCTTCTTTATTAATGTGGACTATCAGAATGACCTGCTTTGGTGCTCTACCCAGTTTTTATATTTTCAGTATTTTATTCTCATTCTTGTTTTTCTCTTGCTTATTGCCCTATACATCTGGAAATTCTTGATTCAGTTTTCTCTAATACATTGCTATTTGTGGGACTACTGAACATCAGAGTTTACAGTATGGCTCTGCACTTAAGGATCTGCCCTCAAGGAAAAAACTGTACAGCGCTTACATCTTGCTTTTGGAATGTGGATGAAAAATAACTTTATCAGCTGGCATTTATTAAGTGTGTACTATCTTCTAGACACTGTACATTCTCTAATTTATTTTTCCAATCCAATGAGGCAAGTACTAGCAGTATCTTAGGTTTACAGACAAACAGACAGATGATTCAGAATGTCACATTATATTAATGTGTTGGCTGCTATATTAGTTTGCTATGGCTGTCACAGCAAGTTACCCCAGACTGGGTGGCTTCAACAATAGGAATTTATTTTCTCACAGTTCTGGAGGCTAGAAGTTCGACATCAAGGAGCCAGCAGGTTTGCTTCCTTCTGAAGGCTGTGCGGGAAGGATCTGCTCCAGGCCTCTCTCCTTGGCTTACAGATGGCCATCTTCTCCCTCTGTCTTCACATGTCTTCCCTCTGTACATGCTTATGCCCAAATGTCCTTTTCTTTAAAGGACACTTTTCATATTGGAGAAGGACCCACCCTCAAGACCTCATTTTAATTTAATTACCTCTTTAAAGACTCTATTCCCAAATACAGTTACTGTGGCACTGTGGTTAGAACTTCAACATAAAAATGTGGGGGGGGCATGGATATAATTCACCCCGTAACAGCTGCCTTCCTTTAAGTAGAATAGCCATAGAAATCAGGGGTGCTCTGGACTAGGCCTAGCTTTGGTTCTTTGACAAAAAGCAATGAGACTGACAAGAGGAAACTAAGAATAAGGAAAAGTTAATGTTTAAACTGCTATTTCAAAAAAATCTATTGAAAATAATTAAACAACATTCTTGTGTCATCTACAGTGATACCTTTTAGTCTTCACGTGCACAAATCTGGACCGCTACCCTCTGGGAGCGAGAGCATAGAGGGTCTTCCCATTGGGGCTGCTGCTTCAGAGAGATGACTCTCATGGTCTATTTCATGACAGCCTTGAAGGCAGAAATTACAGTTAGATGTGAGATATACTAATAGCACCATTCAGGGGCCTGGCCCGGTGGTGTAGTGGTTAAGTTCGCACACTCCATCCCGGAGTTTGCAGTTTCAGATCCTGGGTGTGGACCCACACACTGCTCATCAAGCCATGCTGTGGTGGCAGCCCACATACAAAAAATAGAGGAAGGTGGGCACAGATGTTAGCACAGGGCCAATCTTCCCCACCAATAATAATAATAATAATAATAATAATAATAATAAAATAATAATAACTCCATCCATTGGGCAAGTTTCTCTCTGCTCTTTGGCAGCACGATTTAGCTGCAAATTGGCACACATTTCAGACAAATGATATACAGGGTGTCTGCAAGCACTATGTGATTGCAATTTTTGAACGTTAACTTTTGGAAAAGTTACATATAGATTTTAGTTTATCTTAATTTCAGTACAATATTCAACAGGGAGACTTTGCTATACATGCTTGTTGCCCTCAGGAAAGGAAAACATTATTAATTGTATGATGATAGGGAGGAGTTATATGACCCTCCAAAGAGAATTTGACCAGAGTTCCCCAAGAAAAAGTTTCCATTTTATTTTTTTCCTGTCCTTGGGAACAAAAGGAGGAAAAACATTTTTTAAGTAAAGAATGGCATCTTATTTGTGCTATTAAAACAAATATGAACAGCTCATCTCCATTTATTTCAAAAGAATTTAGTTTGATGGTATAACAACAGACCACAGAATCTATCATTTTTACAGTGAAGGTCACTGCCATGAGGTTCATAAACAGACTCTGTCATTGATCCTCCAGCTACTTAGACAAAGTACTCCCCTTTTCTGTGCATCAGTTTATTCATCTATAAAATAGATACAGAATGATAGCAGCCTTAAAGGTCTATTGCAGGCCATTCATCACCTTCCTGCAGAGAATGAACTGACGGCAGGGATACTGGAGCAGCAGGGCACAGTGCAGACGAATTTGTATGTATTCTTCTATAGTTCTTAACTCCATCAAATTACAAGTGAAAAGTTATTTAAATTATGGTTTGTAGCTTGTAGAAGTCTGTGGGTGGGAGTAAGCAACTACTGCAGGTTGATACAGCTGAAGAATTAGGCATCCCAACTTAAGAAGTCAGGACGGTATTCAAAGATTTTCCTCCATCTAGATTTTCCAATCCAACAAAAACACGTTAGAGGATCATCAGGGCGGCAGAACTGGTGAAGCCATTGTAGATGTCACTCTTAGCTCTCTGATGAACTCAGTGTTCTGATGGCTTGAGAAGAATCGTCTTAGTGCAAGAAGTGGTGGATGTAATTGTAGAAAACAGGGTGGAAGTGAAAGTTCAAGGAAGAAAGATGTGATTAGCAGATAAAAATGTCCTAGTTGGTGAGGTGAAGATGTTTGAGTGGTTGAATGTTAAGCTCCTTGGTGTGAACCCTGCAAAAATATAGAGCCAGAATGAAATGCCTATACTTCAAGAAATTTGACTCAAATATGACATATACTTTTTTAGGTACATCCTATTTCCTTTACCAATAAGGTGGTGGAATTAATCTCTGTGTTTTTAAACTTTGTACTTCACAGCCACTTTAACTATAAAAGTTACTGATTTCTTTAAATTTATAAACATGACTTCTTGACTCAACAGTATAGTGTTTAGTCTCTTCCTCTAGTCCTATGACCAGTTATTTATTTACATTCAATTGGCCATCTCTTTTCTTTGGTCATTCACAACTAACTCACCATGGCAACTGATTTGCTAACTTGAGCATCATTAGTGAGAACTTGAGTTAGTACATGAGGAATCCATCCCTGGACCAGAGGGAATGACTGTACCGGCCCATATCAATTTTATACAACTGCATTTTAAAGATTTTAAGGATTGGAAGTCCTAGAGAAATTTAGGTGCTGACGTTCAAAAAGCATGTTAACGACTACTATACTATTGATTATATTTCCAGTAATGGTAGACTAGACAACTCAAATCAACCCTAATGCTTAAAACAACTACAAAACAATCTGATTGAAGGGATCAGGCAGCTATCAAGAGAATGAAGAATTACAGAGCCAAGAATCGGAAAAAGAAGAAAACCCAGAGTATTATGCAGCTGGAAAATAAGACAGAAGGAAAAGCTTCATATGCTGTTATGGAATGATCTTCAAGATATATATTGTCAGTGAAAAAAGCACGTTAGAGAAAATGGTGTGTAAGATGTTACTGTTTATCTAATAGAGGGCTGTTAAGAATACATACATATATTGCTTATAATTAACAAACAATGGAAAGATAAACCATAGTATGAAAAGTTGACCTTGGAACTACGTAGAATATTTTATGTAATAATAAAACCAAATTTTAAAAGCCCAATCCTTAAACATAAACAGCAAAATGAAGCAAATGGATCTGTGTATCCAGATGGTAACATAAGCACACAGGAAGGAATGTTCCAAATACTTTTAAAAAACAGTAGTTCCAGCATTCCTAGTGTGACATACCCTAAGGCAGAAGCTCTCAAACTTTCCAGTCTCATGACCCATTTACACTCTTAAAAAGTGCTGAGGATCCAAAGACATTGTGTTTCCACAGGTTATAGCTATTGACATTCACCTTATTAGAAATTAAAACTCGGAAAATATTTATCAGTTCATTTTAAAATTACAATAATAAAGCCATTTTAACATATCTATTCTACAAAGATAGCTATATTTTTCAAAATAACAAAAGATTTAGTAAGAAGAGTAGCATTGTTTTACATTTTGCAAATATCTTTAATGTCTGGCTTAATAAAAGAAAAAGATTCTTGTATTTGTTTCTGCATTCAATCTGTTGCAATATAACTGTCAAGTGAAAATGACAGTGGAAAAGGAAAGTAAGTTTCAAGATAATTATGAAAACAATTTTCTCCTCACAGATCCACCAAAAGGGTCTCAGGGACTTTCAGGGTCCCCAGACCACAGTTTGAGAATCACTGCCTTTAGGACAAAAAAGAAAGCAAAGCTTTCATTTATTTATTTAGTAACCATATTGTTGGTGGTACCATTGGGGTGGCTGTGTCAGAAGCTGATACACAGGATAATTTGAGAATGCCTCAGGAATTAGAGTTTGGATTCCCAACAAAGGCAGTCATTAAAATGAAATTTGCTCTTCTGAAATGAAATTTCAGTGAGTGAAGCATCAGTGGGTTTCTCAGGGAGCTCTTTTTTGAGCCTTGATCTATAGGACTGCAGGAGGTGGAGCTTTCGCTAATGTAAGTACAACAGAATCTTAAGAGCGAGAGAATGGGTGCTCTCTGGGGCACATGATGCTGATCTCAGCCATGTAGGGATCAATGACCTGGGAAAAGATGAATTGTGAGATGTGCAGTGTGAACTTCATATTCAGTTCATCATAGTATTTGTTCCAATTGATTGTTATCATGGATTCTTGGCTTTTTACATGCTGAATCTATTCCAATTAACAAGAACGATTTTTCTGTTTAATCTTAATTCTCAGATTAGCACTACTTACACAGTGGGGATTCTTTCAGTCTTTCTTGCCTCTCTCCTGCTCTTTTTTTTTTTTGTATGGAAGATTGGCAACAGATGTTAGCTCAGGGCCAATCTTCCTCTATTTTATGTGAGAGGCGCCACAGTGTGCCTTGGCAAGTGGTGCTAGGTCTGTGGCCGGAATACGGGAATCCCCGGGCACGGAAGCAGAGCCTGTGAATTTAACTACTCCACCACTGGGCCAGCCCCTATTGCTCTAACTCTTTTTATTGTTAATCCAGAGATCTGAGATCATCCTTGCTTTCAGTCAGTATGATGTCCTAGACTCATCGGGAATTCCCTTGCCTCAAAACTTGTAATCAGTTCCTCTTCAAGGACTTTAGCTTCTTGCATAGAGAGAGAAATCTCCATAGCAGGGTTTATGTTCGATTATTCTGCACGAGTGCTGATGTACCCAGCTAGCTCAGGGGACCTTGAGACCACTTTAATGACACATTAAAAATACTGTTTGTAAAGGCTAAGTGCATGTTACCCTTTACACTGAAAGTTTTTTATCTTGTCCTAGCATAAAATACTTTTTTAATCTAACTCATTTTTCTTCCTGAGCTAACAGCTTCGAAAAAATTTTAGAAAGCATACAATGGACTCTTATCCAGGTACATATTAAAAGAATTCTCATGATACATTAGGAATTTTAATATTCCACTTTGATGGGCTAGCCCAGTAGTGTAGCTGTTAAGTTCCAGTGCTCACTTGGGGGCCCTGGGTTCTCCAGTTTGGATCCTGGGTGCAGACCTACACACCACTCGTTAAGCCATGCTGTGGCGGCATCACACATAGAACCAGAAGGACATACAACTAGGATATACAACTATGTACTGGGGCTTTGGGGAGGAAAAAAACTCCAAAAACCATTGCCATAATATTCCACTTTGAGCTTTTGCAAAAATTAATATAGTCCACAGCTAATAAATATGAGAATACTCTTACTATGGTGGGGTTTTTTTTCAATGTATAGTTCCAAATGATTCTCCCTGTCATTATCATCTGCACACCAGTTATTTCTAAAAAATGGAATTTTAGCATTTCTAACCACTCTTACTCCAAGAGGACACCAAAAAATACAAAGGCCTTGAGTGTCCTGTTTCTGATTATTCCATTAATTCCACTAAATATGTATATGCAAAATATATGTATAATATCTATATTTCAGTGTATGTTTGAATGCATAAAGTGCATTTTGCTTCATGGACTATATAGCTAAAATTTGGAAGGATAGGATCTATCTATACTCCCCTTCTCCCTACTGTTCCGTACCATGAGCATGAAGTATTTGGAGACTGGACAGACTATGCCTCTGTGTTTTTTGGCACCTTCTTGGAATAAGAATTTTGTAAAAATTAAAATATAAACTATTTTAGTGTATATGTCTACAAATAATACATATTTTATATGTATATACTATATACATCATAAATATATGCACATATATAAGCACATATGCACTCATAATGATTTTAATTTCAGGCAGCATTGAATTTCAATTTCTTAAGGCTTTTGCCAAATACAAATACATTAACACATACAGAATACCTTAATATTCCACTGATTTATTTTCAAGATGTCAGTTAAAAATGTTGGAAACAAACAAGTAAATTAAGATGAAGCTACAGTGGAATCAAATTAATAAAGAATTATTTTTAAAAGGCTGGTGTTACATTTATACAATGGTATCTTTCAAATTTGAGTGGGAGAATTTTATATGGTTCCATATTCTCAAAACACTGTTTCACAAGAACCAACTGGTAAAAGACACTGGTATATTTGGATTATAACATATTTTAGATGCAACTCCATGTTTACATCACATATACATACTCCTAATATTAATTAAAGTGCAACTTGATAGTTTTCTTTTTGTTAGACAAGTGCGGGAACTTCAGACACTCACCATCATCAAACATTTAGTTCTATGCTGATCCTGAATATTTGCATGAATAGGCCATCCTTATACTCTCAATTTTATACTCTGTATTGCTTTCACAATTAAAGCAGACATGATATAAAAAATCATTTTTAAAGAATTAAAACACATCAAAAATGTCAATTTATTAATGGATCTGTTCTTCATTCTAAGCATCTGAGGAAATCCTCTGGGAAATATTTTGTTTCTATGTTTTATTATAACATATGTTAAAATTATTCTTTTTAAAGTCATGTCTAATATAAAAATTCAGAAATTTGGAATTATAAATAAATTATAAAGGAATATTATTTATTTTAATAAGCACATTAATTAATAATTTAACTGTTAAATTAATTGATTTGATTGAACTATCAATTTAATTAATTTATTAAGAGATAATTAATATTCATTACTTTGATATAATATACATTATATATAATATTATATATTATAAATAATTATAAATAAATTATAAATACAGTTTCCAAAAAGATATAGTCCAGACCTATTCAATCTGAATGTGAGACGAAGATTCAAAGTAGTGTGCCTCTTCCCCGGTCTCAAGACCTTAGCCTTGAGAGACTTCACGGTAGGCAGTCATTTACATCTTGCCATATGGCAAATTAAACATATTAAGTCACCTATATATTTTCATAGGCAGTTTGAACAAACAGGAAATTTGGCATCGAGTGGTCAATTGGTAGAATAGCGTATGTTTTGTTGTTCTTGAGTGACAAGATAGTTCAGAAGTCAACTAGCTAAATACGTAAGAAATGCATAAACAACTATATGTTGCTTTATCTTTGCCTTTCTTTTTTTTAAGACTTTATTTTAGGTCACAGCAAAATTAAGAGGAAGGTACAGAGATTTCCCATATACTTTTTGTCCCCACATATGCATAGCCTCCCTCCTTATCAACATCTCTCACCACGATGGTACATTTGTTATAAGTGATGGACCTACGCTGACACATCACAATCTCCCAAAGTTCATAATACATTAAGCTTCGCTCTTAGTGTTGTACATTCTGTGGTTTGGATAAATGTATAATGAAATGTATCCATCATTATAGTATCATATAGAATTTTTTTTCTAAAGATTGACACCTGAGCTAACAAGTGTTGCCAATCTTCTTTTTTTTTTTCTGCTTTTTAATCCCCAAATCCCCCCAGTGCATAGTTGTGTATTTTTACTTGTAGGTCCTTCTTGTTGTGGCATGTGGGATGCCACCTCAATGTGGCCTGATGAGTGGTGCCATGTCCGCCCCCAGGATCCAAACCAGCGAAACCCTGGGCCGCAGGAAACAGAGTGCGCCAACTTAACCACTCGGCCATGGGGCTGGCCTCTCATATAGAATATTTTCACTGCCCTAAAAATCTATCCTCCACCAATTCATCTCTCCCTCCCCCCAAATGCCTAGTAACCATTGATCTTTTCACTGCCTCTATAGTTTTTGCCTTTCTCAAAATATCATACAGTTGGAATCATATAGTATGTAGCATTTTCAGATTGGTTTCTTCCACTGGTAATATACATTTAAAGTTCCTCCATGTCTTCTCATGGCTTCACATCTCATTTCTTTTTAGCACTGAATGATACTCCGTTGTCTGAATGCATTACAGTTAATATTTATCCATTCACCTACTGAAGGACATCTTTGTTGCTTTCAAGTTTTGGTAATTATGAATAAAGCTGCTATAAACATCCACGTGCAGGTTTTGCATGTACACAAGCTTCAACTCCTTTGGGTGAATATCAAGGAGCACACTGCTGGATAGTATTGTTTAATAAACTACATTAAGCATTGACCTCACAGGTCATCCATAAACACAGGTTGCAACCCCCACTGCTTCTCCAAATGGCTGCACTAGGACCTGGCCTGAGTCTCTGCCCTTGTGTCTTGAAATTTAAAGGTTCTCCTCAAATTAATATCCTTGGCATCCCAGTGTTCCCTTACAGCTTTTCACAATTTCTCCATTAAAAATAATTGCTTATTTCTAATGTAAACACAGACCTTTGGCTGAGGCGCTTAAGTTGTTCTTCCTTCTATCAGGTGTGGGAATTGTTACAGACCTGCAGTGGGTGGGGTTATTTGTCCTCAGAGTCTATCCCCATCTAGTTCTTAGCATTGTTCTTTGCACTTTTAGGCCCTTAATAAACCCTTAATTTGAATCAGTCACATCATTGAGCCCTAGGAATACTTATGTGAGTGTTCAACTCTATAGGAGTTGATAGAAATTTTTTATCATTATTCAGGTCTGGAAAAATTTCCTTGTGTTTTTGTTAATTTGTTTGTTTTTTACTACCTCACCTCTTCTTTACTTCACGAAGTCTCCCAACAGGCAGCATTTTTATGATTTAGTGACAATATCAGAAAAGGTGAACCTCTGAAATAGAAGTTAAAAGGTGTTAGGAAATGGATAAACTAGTCATCTGTAGAAGTAATACGCATTTGAGAAGGTTTGGATATTTTTGGAGGATGAGATGCATGCGTGTTCCGCATCAGGGAATCTAAAATGTAACTAAGATAAGTGGTAGCCAAATTAAAGTGCCCAATACAATGTCATAACTGAAGGATGGTAAACTACATGGAATCTAGACAGGAGTGAAAAAAGAGTTAAGCTTTGTCAGTACATTTTGAACAATCTCCGTGGAAGGAAGTGCTGTTTCCAATGACAAAAACATAAATTTCTCTAGGCTGAACAAAGGCCATTTTCAGGTGACATAACTTGGAAAAACTGTCCTTCAGAGTCTCTGATCTATTTCTATGCTCCAATCAGTTCCTTTCTGTTCTATAAATTGTTCTTTAGGGAAAAAAAAATAATTGACCTAAAATTATTTGGGGCAAATCACATGAATTCTTGAAGATACTAAGTATAAACCCCAGTGTAAAACAATAAAGTGACATCCAGGTTTGGATTAGCTCAAATCAATTTCCCAAGGCTGATCAATGATAGCATAAATTAATCAAGATAACTTCAGCAACAAAGGGTTAGACCCTTACCTTAGCTCACCAAGGTGCAAATAACCCACAAAATCTAGCTTTGAGTTTTTTTTTTTAATTTTTCTCGCCCTCTCTTTTAGAAATTTTAACTTTCTAACTACTGGAGTGTAATGAACTTGACATGTAAACCTTGTATAGAGGGGCCACCAATTTCTTCTGCATGCTCCTTTCTATTCTGCCCACAGGCTTTAGCCGGCCCCTCCTTCATATTCTTCTAGACATCTTCCCCGCTGACAATTCCAAGTCATCAAGCACTCTCTGATAGACCAAACTTATATATATATGTGAATATATGTATATATGAATACCTATATATATATATATATATATATATATATGACTATATGGAGAAAATATATATATATATATATCCTGGGCCTGGAGAATGTGTTTAGGTAACTTAATCTCTCTAAATGCTCTTCCCATTTCCTCTCCTGAATTTCATCTGCTGTTTCCTCATTCTGTAAAACAAAACAATATCAGAATTTTCTGCCAATGATCTGAATTAATGGATGAATGGACAGGATCAAAGGCACATGTACTCTGAAAAGTAGTGATAAAAAAACCCCAAATGTATGGCGAGTATACTGTCCTCAAATATCTTGAGAGGGACATGGTAGGAGAGAAGATACATAAATGAAAAAGTATAATTTCTCTTCTAACAGAATTGAGGGAGGGATATACATACATATATATTTAAATACATAAAATACATACAAAATACACACATGCACATGTATATATACACACCTCCATCAGGGAGCTGTCACAGAGATTTTGAGAAGCTGTATAAACAGGAAGTTTACAAGAGCTGGAGGAGCTGGAGGAGCTGGAGGAGCTGGAGGAGCTGGAGGAGCTGGAGGAGCTGGAGGAGCTGGAGGGGGCAGCTACTGACTCTAACTGTAGCCAAAATCTTGAGTGTTTTAAGTCCACAGGCCATTTTAATGACCTCTGTCTTCCTTTTCTCCTACTCTTTAAAAGAATGTTAATATTATCTAGAGAAACACTATTAGGTTCTCACGTATGAACTTTCCTTTTTGACAAATATACGATGCCTAGAACTTGTTTCTATACACGGGTTGTTTCCCTCTCTATTCTATTTTTCAGCACAGTATCTGATACATAAAGGGAATACATGTAACGTCCACTTAAAGTATAAAGCAAAGTATATAAAACACTCATGATAGAACTAATCCCAAATCTAGAGTGTCGGCGTATTTACTGGTTTTTCCCTATCCCCTTGCTCTGCCTTTATCCCTGAGGTACCCACTGCCTGATATTTTAAAAAATTTATTCATGAAGTTCTCTTTAACAGATACTTTGGTTCTATTTTTGAGCTTTATAAAATGTTATATATGAAAGTTCTGAGATTTATGTTTCTGAAATTCAGCCAAGTACTGTGTATTTCAATTATTTTCTCTGCTACATGATATCCCATTGTGTGAATATACCTCAATAAATGTGTTTGTTCTTTTGGCCATGAACGTGTGGTTGCTTCTATTTTGCTGTTAAGAATAGCGCTACTCCATTTTGTATGTCTCCTGTTGCGTGTGCACACAATATTCTCATGTAAACACCTCAGAGTGAAATTATCAGTGGAGTGTTGTAACTGGATAAAAGGTATCGTCAAAAACCTTCAGCTGATACGGTTCAATGTGGAAGCGTTTCCATGCCGATTCCCGGCAAAAACCAAATAGTTTTAAATATGCCATTCCTGAGGGCTTAAAATGGAGATGGATTTTGACTTCCTGAATTGGCGAGGGGGTGAGGGAACAGCCCTTCTCCTGCTCTACTTCCCAGTTTCTTAAAATTTCTTCCACTTAATAGAGAAATAGTAAATGCAAGTCACACAGAGAAAAATATGCAGCAGACCCTGACAGAAAGGGTAGCGAGTAAAACCTAACCCCTTTCGTAGGGGAATTTCACTCAGAGAAATGAGGAGAGGGTGAAATGGCAGATTTCCTACCACAAAGCCACACTTCCCAGAATTCTCCCAATTAGGACAGACTCGCAAAGGGAAATCGGTGGTTAATTTCAAACTGCCCGCGCAGCGTCTGGATTGGCTCTCGGTGCCAACGCGGCGCCTGACTGACGCGTAAATTGGGTTCACTTCCATTTTCTTTCTTCTGCTTTTCTAAGTTAGTATGTGGCAAATCCAAAGTCAGGGAAAGGGAAGAGAGCCACCACAGCCCCCAAACGTAAACTCAAATAATTGAGACGATCTATGTTTGTTAGAGTGTGCCAAGCGCTTCATTAGTTCAGGCACGCGGCAAAATGAAGGACAGCGCTCAAGGAATTGCTGGCGAAAACTTCTGCTAGGGTAACATTTTTAAAGGTGAGCGGATTTTGTTTGGGGACAAAGGGTACATTGTTTTTCTTTACTACATTTATCTAATGAACGTGATGCTTGTTCATAAATGTCTCGAGCGTTGCTGCATCACGTACATTGTAGTGAAAATAAACTCGAACAAGATCAAGATGTGGAAACGCGGAAACGGTTCCTCTGTAGCAAATAAGAAACACTTACCGCTGTAAAAAGCGAGTGCCAGGTCTCTTGGGAATACTGAGTGGCTCTGAAAAGAGCCTTTGGGGTGTGGGCCTAGCTTGACGAGTCACTCCGCTGCAGACGGGCTCACTTGGAGCTGGTGTACTTGGTGACGGCCTTGGTGCCCTCCGACACGGCGTGCTTGGCCAGCTCCCCGGGCAGCAGCAGGCGCACGGCCGTCTGGATCTCCCTGGAGGTGATGGTCGAGCGCTTGTTGTAATGCGCCAGGCGCGACGCCTCGCCCGCGATGCGCTCGAAGATGTCGTTGACGAACGAGTTCATGATGCCCATGGCCTTGGACGAGATGCCGGTGTCGGGGTGGACCTGCTTCAGCACCTTGTACACGTAGACCGAGTAGCTCTCCTTGCGGCTGCGCTTGCGCTTCTTGCCGTCCTTCTTCTGCGCCTTGGTCACCGCCTTCTTGGAGCCCTTCTTCGGGGCAGGGGCCGACTTAGAAGGTTCAGGCATGGTCGACAACGATGGCAGAAACACCAGAGGGTAATAAGAAGAATGAGTATGAGACTGTAAATGTCCTCTTCATTCACTGCTTCTTATACAAAGAAGGCAGTGAATAAAGTCCTGTCTCTGATTGGTGGAGAATCCTTGAAACGTCATGTTGATTTTGCCCAATCAAAATAAACGTATTTCAAAACCACGATTCCATTGGTTTAAGTGAAATTGTAGTTTTAGCCAATAGTACACTTTCATTTTCGCGCCCAGTAAAGACTATAAGTAATGTAGCTCTGGTTGGCTCAATTCAGACATTAGTCTGGTCAGTGGTTGCATCTTCATCATGTCTGGACGAGGCAAGCAGGGAGGCAAGGCTCGCGCCAAGGCCAAGACCCGCTCTTCTCGGGCCGGGCTGCAGTTCCCCGTGGGCCGAGTGCACCGCCTGCTCCGCAAGGGCAACTATTCCGAGCGGGTCGGGGCCGGCGCGCCGGTGTACCTGGCGGCGGTGCTGGAGTACCTGACGGCCGAGATTCTGGAGCTGGCGGGCAACGCGGCCCGCGACAACAAGAAGACGCGCATCATCCCGCGCCACCTGCAGCTGGCCATCCGCAACGACGAGGAGCTCAACAAGCTGCTGGGCAAAGTGACCATCGCGCAGGGTGGTGTGCTGCCCAACATCCAGGCCGTGCTGCTGCCCAAGAAGACTGAGAGTCATCACAAGGCCAAGGGCAAGTAGAAGTCTGGCATAGTGTGCAGCTTAGATCTGTCCAAACCAAAAGGCTCTTTTCAGAGCCAACCACTTTATCACAAAAGTGAGCTGTGTCTTCAAGTGACATTGTTCCAGGATAGGAGAGAGATGTTGAATATGAACTAATACTATAAAGAAAGTTTGACTAAGTCATTTAAAAAGTATATTGTTATATTTTCCTAAGGCCCTGAATTAATTTGCCTTGTAAAGAACAAAACCCTTACTGAATAAATACAGCTTGAATTTGATAGACCCGCTAGAGCAAAATTTGGATATCCTGGTGATAACCTGTGTAGGATTAAATGTCCATCTGGGACAAAAATTGAGCACCCTATGATTTGGTCTTTGAATCTGACTAAGGACACCTCACCCTCCAAAATGGGGATGCTGTAGTAATCCAGGCAGGTAAATTCCTCGTTTCGGTATCCGTTCAGGCAGAGAATACAATTCATAAAGGACTGTTTACATAAATGGTAGTGAAGTAAAGGTGGTGTGGAATTGATTAGGAAGGTCGTGTGCCTTAACAACAAATATTACGAAAGGTGGACATTGTAAATCAGATTCTTTACCTTACCACATCAGGATCATATAGTCCTGGTATTGCCGATTTTTGCTGTCCCCTTCCCCCACCATCATCACTCAGCCTTCTCAGATCACCAAGTCACCCCAGCTAGAGAGCCTTCAATTCCTCTCCACCTAAGTGCACATCAGCTAGTTTAGTTTTTCCTCATGAATATATCTTAATGGAAATGAATTTCTATAGCATTTCTAGTCCATTGGAATAAACATATTTTCCAAGTCTTGAAATATTTGTATTTCCTATATTTAAATCTCAACTACAATCACATGCAAATAATATTCCTTGGAATAAAAGTGATTGCAGCAATCACAAAAAGGAGGTAAATACTACCTTTCTTTCCTTTTCTTTTTAGCTTATGATTATTTGATGTTGCAGTACCCAAATCCTGATTTCTGTGAATCTTATAATTCAATTTTTCCCTCTTAAAAAGTCATCTGCATTATTTGTGTAAGTTTTAAACAACTATTTCTCTTAGAACTAGAAATGTCAAGTAGAATAAGTGAAATAGCTCCAAAGGAGACCCCCTTGACTTCTTTCGTTTTTAATAATATAATATTATGTTGTTCTTATTATTGATGTTGGTGATGCAATTACTAGCACTTGCTTTATTGCATTGTTTCTATTCCCCCCTTTAAGAACCACCACATTGTTAAAATCATACCATTATAACTATTGTTGTGGTTTGATTTATCAAATCAATGAACCTATAATCAAATAGCTGACAAATGAATATAAATTTTTATATTTTAGGTAAAATAAAATATTCAAGTGTGATATGTATATCATTGTTTATAATTCCACTTTTTTTAATTAATTGACTATTACGCCAATCTCATTGGAAAAAGCACCTACGAGTTTACTTGATACATGAACAGGAACTATCCACATAATCAGAAACAAATTAAAACTTGGATTTAAAAGTGGAGATAACAAAACTTTCAAAAAAATCTTGCTGGGGCCAGCCCAGTTGCCTGGTGGTTAAGTTTGGTGCACTCCACGTTGGTGGCCCAGATTTGGTTCTCTGGTGTGGACCTACATCATTCATCAGCCATGCTGTGGCAGTGACTCACATACAAGACAGAGGAAGATTAGCCACAGAGGGTAGCTCAGGCTGAATTTTCCTCAAGCAAAAAGAGGAAGATTGGTGACAGATGTTAGCTTAGGCAAACGTTCCTCAGCAAAAAAAAAAAAAAAGTCTTGCTAAAATAATTTAGATATTTTTAAGTGCAATTAAATCCTGAAGAAGTTTTTAGAATGTCATGGTTTATACTTTAAAGTTATTTTCATAAAAGGAAAAGTTCAATTTCAGTGGCAGAAGATTTATGAAAGTATTATTTAAACTTCCTTTCTGGAGTTAGTCTTCTTATTAATTTCTCTCTTTACAGACTCTGGACAACTACAAAAGCACCCCACAGTGTCTTTCCATATTAGATTTATTGTGCATCTTATCCACTAATTTACAAAGTCCCTTAGAGACTGAGTTTTATTTATATTTACATCTCCCTAGACCCTAGTTTAATGACAAGCCCATAAAATACGGTCAACAAATTTGTTAATTTCATAATAAAATTAAGTGATATAAAATAAGAGCAAAAAAGAAGTTGAGATTAAATGAGGATAAGATTGCATAAAGGAAAATGTAGGGATTGTTAAATGAATATTCAAAGTAGTTAAAATGGAGGAGGCCGACTTAAGATCAGAGGGGTCCATGGGGCAAAGACCAGTTGGAAAGACTTATCCTGCCTTATCACTTCACGATAGTAATTTATCTGGAAAAAGGTTGATCTGGATGACCTTGTTAATTGAGTCTACCTCCTGCTTCTTCCAATCTATCAACAATCTCATATTTAAATAAATGCTACTGATTTTAATGAAAATTAATTACCTACCGGAATAATGAAAAAGCTTGAGTGACTGTGGGGTCCAGTAGTTTGGAGGAAGGCAGGGACACTGGACAAGGGGCAAAAACTAAAGGCGGAGAATTAGGGAGCTCCCAACAATACACATTTCTGAGGCTCCCAAATAATGCCTTTCTCCTAAGATTGTTTTTTGTAGTTTTTATAAGTTTCTCCTTTTCCAGACTTTTATCTCCGCTTACTACTGCAACTGTTTATATAAAAATATTAATTTTACTGCTGTAGTGGTAGTGTCTGAGAGTGGGGTTTTCGTAAAGATGGAGCAGGAATGGGTCCTTTACTGTGACCATCCTCCACTTATATTTTTAGTTGTTAGGATACTAATTAAAAGCTGTTTCAAAATAGAGAATACTTGATAAAAATTTACATCCATATATCAGAAATTTGCACAGAAGAACAAGGTAATAAATGTTTATTTTATTCAGGCTAATAAATATTAAAATGTACTTTGACCAAAAATAAATGTCAATAAAAATCTATAAATGCATGTTTAAAATGGCTCTGGACTTGGTGTTAATAACAGATATGTAGTAAAAACAAATGTTATTTAATATATTATTTAATATGAAATATACAATATTTTAATGTATCTTTTTAGTATTTATTAATGTAAATATATTTTAATATATTTGATAGATATATAAATGAAGAACCTAGGAGGGTAAAGGAAAATTTGTCCCTCCCCCACACTTTCCAGGTTCTTTTGACTGGTCTATTAATTAAATTAACATAACACAGATTAACAGAAGAAAAACAAATTTCATTTCTTATGTACTGGAGCCTCACATAAACATAAGAGGTTCCAGGGCAGTTAGGCAATTGAGGCTTATATGCCATCCTGAGATTTGGAGAAGGGGATGGGGGCCTGAGGCTTCAATGGGAAGGAAGACAATTCACAGGAAGAAGGAAAGAGCAAATGTTTGATAAACAAATGTTTGTCAAGCTATGCAGAGACAATGGGACACAGAGAGGAATTTGAAGAAACAGGCCCTGCCAATCTCCGCCACAGTTTACCACACTAGCCCATAATTTTCGTAGTTATCTCTGGTGATAGCTCTCTTCCTGGACCAGGCCCCCTATCTAAATTCATTCAGGCAGTTAACAAGGAGGTAAAAAGCTCTTCCTCAGTTTCCTGGGCCTTAATTGTCTTCAGCTTAAAATAATCTACATGCCAAAGTGGCACATTCTGGGAATACTGGTTCTGAACCCATTCAATATAAATACAG
Source organism: Equus quagga (assembly GCF_021613505.1). Taxonomy (NCBI): domain Eukaryota; kingdom Metazoa; phylum Chordata; class Mammalia; order Perissodactyla; family Equidae; genus Equus; species Equus quagga. The sequence continues at coordinate 37,562,336 of NC_060281.1, forward strand.
AATATTTTAAATCTAGTTACTAAAAATAAAAATTACTTATATTAAATAGAGGTAGGCTCTATACTCAGTATTTTATAACAGTTATCTCCATTAATTCTTACAGTAACTTCATGAAGTAAGTACTCTTCCTACTCCAATACAACTTTATAGATGAGCAAAGATTTTAGACAGCATAAGCAAGTCAGCTAAAATTTGGTCAGTAGAGAAGATTTAATTTAAGACCAGGTTTTTCTAACTGCAACGTTTCAGCTTGTAACCACTTTTCAAACAAACAATTGAAGAATGAGAGGTTACATTAAAATAGTTATTAGAGTTTTAAAAATTATATTAGTGTTGAAACAATTTCAGAGGATAACCCTATATTTGTTGGGGGGAAATAAAAAAGAAAATTCACTGTATGAATAAAAGATTATTCCATTTTAAATATTGTATGAAAATCAAATCTTTAGTTTGGTCACTAAAAAATAAAAGGCTTTTTAAAAAACTAGAAACACCAAGTTTCTGGATATGAGAACTTGATTTTTAAAGGATTTTAATTCTATTCCAATTAATTTATAAAGTTAATGCAATTATGATTAAAAGCCCAAAGAAAATTGTTTTCAAAGTCCACAAAATGATTGCCCAAAAGAGGAATCTTGTGAAACTAGATTAGGAAATTTTGAAAATAAATAATGAGGAGAACTGCGGTACCAAATTATGATCTCTAATACAACTACAGTTTAAATTTTTTGATGTAATAGAAAAGAATAACTTGGGGGAGGAAAAATTATTTTCCCTCCACCCTTCTGGTTTCTGTGACTGAGACACTCTCCCACCCTGGTAATAAGTCCGATTAACAAGAGACAAACAGAAGTTTAATAACATGTACATCTCATGTACATTGTGGGAGATCAGAATTGGCCACCCCAAAATGTATCTCTTTGCCTTGCCTTGATTATTTTTAAGAACAAAAGACTCTGAATGAGACTTTGACCTTCCCCCTAACTGCCTGAAAGAATTTAAGAGAGAAGGGCTTCCTGTCCCCGGGACAAGCCATCACCATAGATAACTCTGGGTATCCATAGACCGTGAGGGTCCTTGTTAAGCCCATTCTTATCAAAGTTCTGTCTACCAAACACTTGCTTTTCCCTTTCCGTGTGAATTGCCTTCCTCCCCTTTGAAGCCCCAAACCACTATCCCCAACACTCTCCTCTGTCTTTAGCCAAAAATAGTAGTTAAGGGAACAGCCTCCCCCATTTTGGTGAGTTGCTCAGTTTTCCTGAGTGTCTCCCATGTATACAGCTTTGTTTGATTTTCTCCTGTTATTCTGTCTCAGATGAATTTAATTCATAGCCCAGACAGAAGGACCTAGAGTGGGTAGAGGATTTGTCTTCCTCCCCTGCAATATGTGCATGGGAGACACCAAGGAGAACTTAGTAAAATTCCCCTAAATGCCCCAAGCCACCACCTTAAAAGACATCTTCAGCTAAAGACAAAAGAAAGATGTTGGGGTGAGGGGATGAAAGGGAAGTGGGGAGAGGGGGAGACCAGTTATAGTGAGGCGGGAACCAGCCTAATGAGACAAGGCCATCTGCAAGGCCCCAGGCCTAATGAGATAAGGCCCTAACAAGATGGGCCCTAACCAACAGGCAGGCTAGGAGATTCAGATAGAGGCCACCAAGATCCCCATTCCACAGCCTCAGGGCTTTCCTGGGTTTAGGCATGTGCCCCAGCACCCAGGAGTCCACTGAATGTGACCCTAGGCCCATCAGCATAGTAAAAAGCACACCCAGGGGTAGAGAGCTAGCATGTTAATGATACATGCATCACATGAGGTGGCATATTGAACAACAGCACAGGTGCAGGGAAAGCCCATCTCTACATGCCATGACAAGGCACTCCTCCCCAGCCTTGGCCTAATAAAATCCCCACAATCCCGCTCCCTAACGAGCTGGCCAGCTGCCCCTTTCCTTTCTGTACCTGCTTTGTTGTGCCTCTCCTGTGCACAAGCTAATAAAACTTTTACTTTTCTGCTCCCATTGGTTGTCTCTCTTGATTTCTATCCTGGGAAACAACAAGAACTCAATGTTCTGGTAACAATAGGAGGTTGCTAGGAGAAGCACAGTGAACAAGGGTAAAGTTGTTAGGCAGATTTAAGTTCTGTATTTTCTTCACTGATGAGAATTTCTTGTGATTTAGAGTCATCATTCTGTTCCTGGAACACAAAGGGAGATACCCTTACCAATGGAGATTTCCCTTATAAGTGTAAATTTCCCTTACAAAAGGCTAAATTCTAATGTTTTTAGAGCTTCTCCTGTATATTTTTTCTCAAAAATAATCCTTATGAGAAACAGGCATATTTTAGAGTGGCACATTCTGCTACCCTTCATTAGAATTTTCAGTATAGTATAGTATACCCAAGTATAGTGAAGAAGTAAACTTATGTTAAATGTGGAAAAAGTGAATTATTAAAAAAACTAAAACTGGCTGCTAGGGAATTGGTTAAAATTGTACTATGGAGAATTCATAAGAAGGAATAATAAGCAGACACTAAAAATAACTTTTTTCACTCTCTGGGCTCAGAGCTACTTTGCAGTGACATGGCTAAACACACCAAACAGGTAGGAGTCATTGGTAAATATGCTGTCCATTATGGTGCCTCTCTCAGGAAAATGGTGAAGAAAATTGAAATCAGCCATCACGCCACGTACACTTGTTCCTTCTGTGGCAAAACCAAGAGGAAGAGACGGGCTGTGGGGATCTGCCACTGTGCTTCCTGCATGAAAACGGTAGCTGGTGTCACCTGGACCTGCAATCCCTCTTCTGCAGTCACAGCAAAGTCGGCCATCAGAAGACTGAAGGAACTGACAGACCAGTAGAAGCTTTGCCGTTTCAAACATTGTTAGCCTATAACAAATGGGTTTGATGCGGGGTCGGTGAGCCGAGGAGTCGAAAGAAAGATTTCTTGGACTCTCAAGGTCTGGCAGTAGTGCTCTTTTATTTAGAGAATAGTGTGGAATAGCATGGGGACAGGACCCATGGGCAGTCAGAGCTTCTGCTGCCGCTGCTTCTGCTGCCCCCGCTGGCATGGGGACAGGACCCATGGGCAGGCAGAGCTGGTGCGTGGGGACAGGACCCACGGGCGGTCAGAGCTCCTGCTGCTGTCCCCGCTGGCATGGGTACGTGACTTATTTTTACTGGAAAATAAAGAAAAAGAAAAAGATGATGTAAAAAGTCATTAAATGATTTCAGTGCAGATGGGGTCTGGTTATTGTGCGGTCATATAACTTTAGATACGAATCTGGCCATATAGATCGGCATGCAGGTGAGGATGCCCCGGGCTTCTCTCCCTGGGGCAGTCCTAATTCATACCATAAAAAAAAGTCCACTGGGTCGTATAGTTTGGCCTGTAGGCCAGGTCACCTTGGGCTTCTCTAGCTGGGGCAGCCTTAATCCACATCAGGTTCATTTAAGTAACAAGAAAAAAATTCTTTTTTCTCCTTAGATAAGGGAAATTGAGTAACATATAATGTGTAAAGAGGTTCCAAAACTCCAAGTCTGCCATTGTGCAAATTTTCTTTGAAAAAATATGTACATCTATCTCTTCACCAAGACATTGAATTAGCTAGCAGTGGTGATCTCTGCGTGGTGGGATAACGGGTTGTTGTTCTTTTATTGCTTATCCTTTTTTGTATTTTCCACAACATCAATGTTTTGCGTTCTCATTCAAAAGTAATTTTTAAAGTCTTAAGACGTGGTAACAAAATAGTTACTACGGTTCAAAACACAGTACAAGGGAACATAAAAAGGCCT